>NW_025421289.1:0-39316 GCF_011764305.1 Mustela putorius furo
CCGCCTCCCGCCTCCCCGAGCTGTGCTGGGAGAAGTCGGAGAGCCCGGAGCCCGAGGGTGGAGGACTGCGGCGTTCGCCCAGCTCAGGGCTTCTGCGCGCTGACCACTGGGGTGGCCAGGCCCAGCAGCCGCTGCCCCGCTCTCCTAGCATGTATACACGAGGGGCAATTTGTTGGTGGGGAAACAGGGTGCAGTAACCTTTCCTAGGATTCCAGGACATCATGGACCCCCGGCATAAGGGTGAGTGAGACGCTCCTGATTTAACCCGACCTCATTCACAGCCTCCACTTTAAGGATGAGGGAAACACTGAGGCCGAAGGAGCATGTGCGACCTTGCAGAGTAGAAAGTCCCTCACCTGGGCCGGAACCCGGGCCTCTTTGCTCTTCTCCCTTCAGCATTCATGTGTCCACTCTTGGCTAAACCTTTTTGCCCAAAGCCTCTCTGCGCAGCAGAAGAAGCAGAGACCATATGGACTAAGACACACCAAGGCCCCCTCTGGGGGAAGTGGGGCTCTACCTGGTCCCCTGGTTTTGGTGGTTGGGAAGTTTGGGAGAAGTTGAGGTCCTGATGGACACGTCGAAGTTAACTAGGCAATGAATTGCTGGAGTGGAGAGGTCGTCCCAGGGAGAACACAGCTTATGCAAGGCCCCGCAGTGCTGGGATGAGAGGACATGGGCAATGAGGGGGGGAACAGCAGGTGTTTTTCCTTGTAACTAGATGGACCAGGAATAAGGGGGGCCCTTCAAAGAAGAAAGAAGCTCTGGAGAGGTACGGGACGTGGGTCGTTCGACCTATATATCCCACAGTCCCCAGGAAGTCACCTTCCACAAAGCTATCACTGCTACTGTATTTGATTGTTCATGTGAACTAGGACACCGACCATCTCCCTGTATGTGCACAGGACGGGGCTCACCTGAGGCCTAAGATGGTGAAGACCACATGGTCCACCACCCCCTCTGAAGGAGGGGCTCACTATTGTAATTATGATTCCCCATAATTAGGAAGAAGTGAGTGCCACAGTCCTATCTAGGTCCAGCGGGTTAGGACGTAGGAGTGGGCATAAACTCAGACACAGGGAGGTATGAGAGGCTAAGGGGCGGATGCCAGGGCTGGTGGGGAACGTGTGTTGGCCACAGTTGGGAGAAGAACTAAAATATGGCATAATGTAACTTAAGCAGAGAGAGAGAGAGGAGAGTTATAGCAGGACCTAGGTGAACCCACAGGAGTTTCCATCTTATTTCTCCTAGGGTAGAAGTTAGAAGGGCTGTCAGATTTGTGCAGATGAAGAAAGGAAGGATGCCTGCAAGGGAGTGGGTTGGAGGGGGAGGACAGGAGAGGAAAGCAGGGGGCGCAGATAAAAGACCAGAAGAGAGGGGGGCACCTGGTGGTCAGCGGGTTTAGTTAGCACTCTGCCTTCAGCTTCGGTCATGATCTCAGGGTCCTGGGATTGAGCCCCGCATCGGGCTCTCTGCTCAGGCAGCGCGAGCCTGGCTTCCCCACTCTTCTCTCTCTGCCTGCCTCTCTGCCTACTTGTGATCTCTGCTCAAAATAACAAAAATTTTTAAATAAAATCTTAAAAGAAAAAGAAAAGAAAAATACTGACCATTGTTGGCTAAGGATGGATGAAAGAGCCTGAAGTTCTTCCAAATGCCTGCTGGTGGGAAAATTCAGAAGGACATTCGCCACTCTGGAAAACCAGTGTGACAGTTTCTTCAAAAATATGTTTCCTAAACATAGAATTTAGCGATAAATAGAAGTGACCTATAGAGCTTCAGAAAGACAGTTAGAAAAATCTCAAAATGCCGGTTATTCAGTAGAAGAAGAAGCCAGAAAAAAAGCTGTATAGTATGTGATCCAAACTACATAAACATTCTGTAAAAAGCCAAAAAACTAGAGAGAGAAATACGGACAGGTGACCAGTGGTTGCCAGGTGGTTGCGGGAGGAGGGGAGGGGAGAGATGAAATAGGACATTTTTAGGGCAGTAAAAGTTCTGTATATTATAATGGTAGATACATGACATTACGCACTTGTTCAAAACCCATAGAATGTACAACATTAAGAGTAACTCCTAACATAAAACCATTACCTCTCTCTCGCTCGCTGCCTGCCTCTTTCCCAATGAAGAAATAAAATCTTTTTAAAAATTGTCTTTAAAAAGGAAACAGTTTAAACATAAACCTGCCATATAGGACCCATTATTCCTTCTCCTAGGCATTTACCAGTGGGCCAAGAGAGATAAAAGCTTAGGTCCACACCAAGATAGTGTGTGAATAGTCATAGATTTTTCTTCCTTTTGGTGGTGCAAAAGATCAGTGGAGTCCATTCTCCTTTGTTTGTTTGTTTTTCTTTACTAATATTTTCTTTTTTTTTTTTTAAGATTTATTTATTTTATTTGACAGAGAGAGAGATCACAAGTAGGCAGAGAGGCAGGCAGAGAGAGAAGGGGAAGCAGGCTCCCTGTCTGATGCACAGAGAGCCAATGCAGGGCTTGAATCCAGGACCCTGAGATCATGACCCCAGCTGATAGGCAGAGGCTTTAACCCACTGAGCCACCAGGAGGCCCCAGTCTTCTCCTTTGTAGCCGGGCATCCCACCGCACAACTGCTGACATCATCCAGTGGTCATGACGTTGGCAGCCAAAAAAAAAAAACAAAAAAAAAAAAAAAAAAAAAACCCCGCTGACCCACAGACTGGGGCAAGCCCTACGATTTCTGTAATGGCTCCCAAGCATTCTAGTTAAAGATCGGTTGTGATATCTGTCCGGCAATGTTGATGGATAGATAGTGTCCGAAAAGAGATGTTTCCACTGGGTTTAATTCTTTTCTGCTCTGTCTTTTGGTGGTTCCTTTGAGGGTTTTGATGATCAGGGCAGAGGCAAAAAGTACTACCCCCAACCAATGAACAAAGGAATATCATAGCCTGAGTTACATGTGACTCACTAAATTTAAATTAAAAAACTTATTGTACACCACACATACACACACAAAGAAAGAAGGTGCCACCCCCATTTGGTCCTGTCTGTTGTCCTCAGTCCTTGTAATCACCTGTTGCTTTTGGCAATGTCCATCTCCAGTTTCTTCTGGGGGGACAGACCCCAAGGGCCAATCTTGGGGGCCAGCACCAATGTGGCCCCGACCTCTCCGCCAGTGAATCTCAGGTGTACATTCTGATTGCCTTGGGGTCAAACCTAAACAGCAGGGTGGAGGCAGCTAGTGCCAGATGAAGCCAGATTTGGGACGAACCAGGAAGTTGCACCGGGGCCCCCCTAAGAGCACAGAGCAGAAAGCATTTCACAGCAATTTTAGTCATAGCAGGCCAAACTAGAACCAATCAAATCTTCATCTGTGCATTGTGAATACATAAACTAAAGGTGGTATACATACACAGTAGAATACTACCCAGCTATAAAAAGGACCAGATGAATCTCGGAATAATTATAACAAGTGTAAGAAGCCAGGACAAAAATATATATTATATACTTCCACTTCTATGAAAAGTCTAGAAAAAGGATGCCAATTTTTAGTGAAAGCAGATCAGTGGTTACTTGGGGGTAGGAGAGGAGGGCGCCAGCAGGTGGGAAATTGTGGGGAGGATTACAAAGGGGCTGGAGGAAACTTTTGAGGGATGGATCATGTTCATTACTCCATTATGGTAACGGTTTCAGGGGTGAATACCTGTCAAAACAAAATGTATATTTTAAATGTGTGTGGTTTATTGTATGCCAGCCAGACCTCAACAAACCTATTGAAAAACACAATAGGATTTGGAGTGCCTGGATTGGCTCAGTTGGTAGATCACGTGAACTCCGGAGCTCAGGGTTGTAAGGTCAAGCCCTATGTGAATATAGGACTACTTTCTTAAAAAAGTCTTTTTTTAAAAAATCAGTCTTTTTTTTTCTTTTTTTAAAGATTTCATTTACTTATTTGACAGAGAGAGACTGCGAGAGCAGGAACACAAGCAGGGGGAGTGGGAGAGGGAGAAGCAGGCTTCCTGCCAAGCAGGGAGTCCAATGTGGGGCTCGATCCCAGGACCCTGGGATAATGACCTGAGCCAAAGGCAGACACTTAAACCAACTGAACCACCCAGTGCCCCCTAGAAAATCAGTCTTAAAAAAAAAAAAAAAAAAGAAAAAGCAAACAAACCAAACACGAATAGGACTTAGGGTTAGACATGGCTCTTGGGAACACAGTAGGGAATCAAGACAACTCCAAACCCTTGACCTGGCTTGACCACCTGAGTAAATAAAAGGATGGCTCATCACGCTGGGGGGCTCAGTACAAGACTTGGGGGGGGAAGGGGAACAACCTCCAAGCAGACAAGCCCAAGATGGGAACAGCTCTCAGAAGAAAGGTACAAAATTTGGAAGTCATTTAGCCCATTAGTGCCACCTGAAAGAAGAGTCACAAGACACTCTATTCTGGATACCAAGATCCTTATAAAGATGTCAGTTTTCGAAAGCTGGGTGCCTCCAGTTGGAAGCCGCTCCTTCGGCTCATTCATGATCTCAGAGTCCTGAAAGATCGAAGTCCCACTCGGGCTCTCGCTCAGAAGGGAGCCTGCTTCCTCTCTCTCTCTCTCTCTCTCTGCCTGCCTCTCCATCACTTGTGATTTCTCACTGTCAAATAAATGAAATTTGGTGATTTAAAAAAAAAAAAAAACAAAAAAACAAAACAAAAAAAAAGATGTCAGGTTTTCCATAAAGCAATCTATATAGGGGCGCCTGGGTGGCTCAGTGGGTTGAGCCACTGCCTTCGGCTCGGGTCATGGTCTCAGGGTCCTGGGATCGAGTCCCCTCATCGGGCTCTCTGCTCGGCGGGGGGCCTGCTTCCCTTCCTCTCTCTCTGCCTGCCTCTCTGCCTACTTGTGATCTCTGTCTGTCAAATAAATAATAAAGTCTTTTTTAAAAAAAAAAAAAAAGAAAGAAAAATCTAGAATTTTAGATCTAAATTCACATGGGAATTTAGTTTTTAATAAAAGTAGCATTTCAAGTCTGTTGAGAAAAGATGAGTTTAAATGAAAGGCAATAGGAAAATGGGAAGGAATTTTGCATATGATAAATTCCAGATGAACTCAAGATCTGGATGTAAAAAAACGAAAATAAAAATGTAGCCAAGGGGTGCTTTGGTGACTCAGTGGGTTAAAGCCTCTGCCTTCAGCTCAGGTCATGATCTCAGGGTCCTGGGATGGAGCCCCTCATGCGGCTTTCTGCTCAGCAGGGAGCCTGCATCCTCTTCTCTCTCTCTCTCTCTCTGCCTGCCTCTCCCCCAACTTGAAATCTCTGTCAAATAAATAAATAAAATATTTTTTTATATGTAGCCAAGAGCTAAGGAAAAAGATTCTTTAGTCATCTCAGTGTGAAAAAGTTCTTTTTAACTATGATATGAAATCCAGAAGCCACAAAAAAAAAACCACCTTATTTTACTGCATTAAAAAACCTACCCAGCAAAGTCAGCAAGAAACTTACAACTGACTTCTTGAAGAGCTGTTTTTCCTGCAAACCCTTGTACGTCAATCAGAAACAAAAAAAATGGGAGAAATGGACAAAGAATAGGGTTGTTCACAGAGAAGACAAACAGCTCTTAATTGTATGAACTTTAACTCACTAAGGAGAAATGCAAATTAGAACTTCACCAAGAGAAGATAAAAAAAGATAAAAAAAATCTGGTATGTCAGGGCGCCTGGGTGGATCAGTCGGTGAAGCAGTTGCCTTTGGCTCAGGTCATAATGTCAGGGTCCTGGGATCGAGCCCCACATCAGGCAGAGAGCCTGTTTCTCCCTCTCTCTCTGCCTGCTGCTCTGCCTCCTTGTACTCTATCTCCGTGTCAAATAAATAACCCCCCCCCAAAAAAATCTGGTATGTCACTGATGGGTGAATGTTCTGGAAAACAGCCTTTATATGTACTGCTAGAGGTGGCGATCGGTATGTGCACGGCCTCTATAAAGGGACATTTGGCAAAAATTGTAAAAATGACTATTTTGACATGGCCTTGGGGCAATTCTTCAAGGAATTCCTACTACAGGTATCTTTTCATATTTGAATAATGATGTCCTTACAAAGTCTTGGTGACTCTCTGTAAGACCACTTGGAATAGCAGAATTCTGGAAGCAACTTAAATGTCAATGGATAAGGAACAAACTACATTTTGGTATGGCTATGAAGAGGAATACTATACAGCCATCAAAAGGAATGTATGGATAAGGAACCATCTTCAAACCTGGGGTACCCACAACCCCCTCCTCAGGTTTGATCATTTGGTATTAGACTCAAAGAACTCAGGAAAGTACTTTACTTAGGAGTTTTATTTTAAAAGACACAACTCTGAAGCAGCCAAATAAAAGATGTGCCTAGGACAAGGAATGGCAGGGAAGGACACAGAACTTCTGTGCCCTCTCTCAGCAGCCCACCAACCCAGCACCTCTGTGTCCACCCATCCAGAACTGCTCCGATTTCCTGACCCCCTCTCCTCCCTGCAGGAGGTGGGGAAGCTGAAAATTCCTGCTCCTGATTGGTTTTTCTGGGGTAAGGAGGGGTCCCACATGGAGTCACTTCATTAGCATGAACTCAGGTGTGGTTCAAAGGGGCTCATGGTGAGAACCAAATTCACTCCTGTGACTTAGAACATTGTAAGGATTTTAGTAACTCCGGGCCAGGAACCAGGGACGGGGGACAAGGACCAAATCCATACATTTTTTTTTTTTTAATCATACTACATTTTGGTTAGGTCTGCTTATACTCTTTCTCTGGAAGGGGAACCAGGGATACGAGGTAACTCTTAGTTCAAAATTTAAAGTCTAGGGCGCCTGGGTGGCTCAGTGGGTTAAAGCTCTGCCTTCAGCTCAGGTCATGATCTCAGCGTCCTGGGATCGAGTCCTGTATCGGGCTCTCTGCTCATCGGAGAGCCCGCTTCCCCCCCTCTCTCTGCCTGCCTCTCTGACTACTTGTGATTTCTCTCTGTGTGTGTCAAATAAATAAATAAAATCCTTAAAAAATGTAAAATGTACACGTGAAATATATTACCTCTCTGAAAAAACAAATGAAAAGGACTTTGTAGCCCATGTCTTAGCTTTTAATGCCTGCAATCCCCCCAGCTTTCTCATTTCCATGCTTCCTGGGAGCCACTCAGTGTGCAGGGAAATGGTGTGCAGATCCCCTTGTCTGACGCTGGTGGATTTCACCAGCTTCAGACCAGCAGCTCCCCCAAACACACCCTCCCCTCCAGACTTTTCCCTAGGTAGCCATTCACTCTACTGGTGACACCCAGGGCTTGCCTCTGAGCTCTGTTCTTGAGACACTTCTAAACACTTCTAGGATTACTGTGCTCAAACCTCACAACAGGGACACCTGGATGGCCCCCAGTCGCTTAAAACATCTGCCTTCAGCTCAGGTCATGATCCCAGGGTCCTGGGATCAAAACTCCACATGGGACTCCTCGCTTGCTCGGTGGGAAGCCTGCTTCTTCCTCTACCCTCTGCCTACCACTCAGCTGACTTGTGCTCTCTCTCTCTCTGACAAATAAAATCTTTAAAAAAAGAATACCTCTTGGGCGCCTGGGTGGCTCAGTGGTTAAGCCGCTGCCTTCGGCTCAGGTCATGATCTCAGGGTCCTGGGATCGAGTCCCGCATCGGGCTCTCTGCTCAGCAGGGAGCCTGCTTCCTCCTCTCTCTCTCTCTCTCTGCCTGCCTCTCTGCCTACTTGTGATTTCTCTCTGTCAAATAAATAAATAAAATCTTTAAAAAAAAAAAAAAAAGAATACCTCTTGTCATTCAACCTCACAGACAACATGCACAGGTGATATTATAGAAGGGAAAGTGAGGTTGGGTGACTGGTCGTCACTGGAAAGGGGAATTGTTATCAGAGCCTCTACTCGTGAGTCTCCATCACTGGCGCTTAAAGTTGGCAGACCCCCTTCTCTTCCCATTCCCTCCCCAGCCCTGCCCTGGGTCAAGGAGCCAGGCCAGGGCCTAAGCACAGTCGGTGTCCTATGGACACGAGTTTATTAGAGGGGCCAGGGTCAGAGTGGGTACATCTGGGAGGAGGTGACAGGGGGCCTGGGCAGCTCAGCCAGCCTGACGTCAATAGGACAGAAGGCTGGGGTGGGGGGCCCACAGCTAGTGGACCTTGGGTCAGCGGGCGAGCAGGTGGGCTACTCTTCACCCAGCGAGTGTCAGCACCCAGGGCACGGTGGAGGCTTCGGGAGGACTGCGGAGAAAGGACGAAGAGGCTCATCAGAGAAGAAACTTACCGCATGCACACAGCTAGGAGGTGGCAGGGCTGGGCCAGGGGCCCAAGCCTGCTGGACCCCAGGTCCTGGGTCCCTTCTTCCCATTTTATCAGGCCCCGCACCTGCTTCCTAGGCTCCCAAGGCCAGCCCCAGCTGCTGTCCCCAACTCACTGTGGAGAGTGTAGGTGCCCGGCTCCAGCTGCAGTTGGGGGGGCGGGATGATGAGGAAGCCGCCCGCCAAGGGGTCTTCAGCCACTGAGAGGCAAGCTTCGAGGGGAGCGCAATGCCACTCAGGGTTTGGGGAAGGGCACTTGGATAAGACAGGCACCGGGTGGGGCTGGTGGCAGCACTGGCTGTGGGAAGGGGGCTGGCCGTGGAGGGAACAGGGAGGTGGCGAGGGGCTGGGCGGCCCAGGAAGGAAGGAGGACCTGGGCCTTTGGACCCCTCTGAGCCCCACCGTGCTGGGGGTGCCGCTCTCGAGTCCAGGCCCAGTGGGACGGCTCCTTGGCCATGACCTGGCGTGAGTAGAGTCCGTAGTAAATAGGGGGTGGGAGGTCCAGCCTTGTGCCCCCCACCCCAGAACGATGGCGGGGCCTCACCTCCTCACAGCACTCGCGGCTCACCATGGCCCGGAAAGCCCATCCGGGCCCACAGCTTATCCCTCTGATGCAGGGAAATCCGCCACCCGGAGATGCCAGTCTTTTCCCAGGGCCCACAGAAAAAATCACGCATTTTGGGGTCCTCCACATCCTCCTCCATGTCATTAGCGAGAAACCTGGCAGGGCAGCGAGCAGAGGCCATAAGCCTGTGGGTCCCCCCCCACCCCCCCCGCCCCCGCATCCCACAAAACCCCATCTAGCGTCTCCACCGCCCGCCCCTGGCCACTCACAGAGCCAGGAACAGGTTGCTGTGGGTGTACTCGTGGAGCTTCAGGTTGGCGCGCCGGAAGTAGACCAGCACCATGGCCAGAAGATACTGCAGACCCAGAAAGGGGGAGAGGTTACAGGGAGGAACAGGGGAGGGGGGGGGCTCTACTCCCACGGTTGTCACCTCACCTTATCTGAAATCTGGAAACAGGGATCTTTGGAAAGGAATTCCTGGAGGAAGCTGTGCTCTGCGGTAGAGAAGAGAGATGGCGGACTGGGGTTACCATCGGCCCCCATAAGACAAGAGCGGCTTCAGGGTTCCAAAGCCCAAGCCTCGGCTGAACCCACATCCTGCCAGGACCCCTCCCTTCCCCTTGCCACACTGGGGTCACCTGCAAAGGGAAGGGACAGAGATTTCAGAGGCAAGCGTGGGCAAGGGAGATCCTACCTCTCATCCTAATGTCAGTGCCAGGCCCCACAGCCCCTTCCATGCCGGCCCCCAAGTGAACTCACCCAGCAGGTTGAGAAAGGCCTGGAGCTCCTGGTGCGGGCGCTGATGGACAGACCCACTCCCCCCACCTGGATGGCTCCAGCCCCCCAGCTTCACCTGGGTGGCAACCTCGGGCAAAGTGGCCAAGTCTTGAGTGTCGCTCATCTCAAAGCGGGTGGGAGCAGGTGCGGCGGGGCAGGACGGCCTGCAGAGAAAGCAGCCTCCGGATTTAGCACCTACCCTCCTCGCCCCCACAAATCCAGGGGTTTGGTGAGGCTGGCCTGACAGAGGACCTCCAGGAGGTGGGGAGATGGGCGTGGAGACTTGGAATGGGGGGCGGGGGGGTGCCAGGAGCAGACAGAAACTGGCCTCTGTGTGGGGTGAGGAGGCCCGAAAAGCAGCAGAGTCCCTGGAGCCCGCAGCAGCAGCAGCACCCCCCACCCCACTCCATCCCGGCACCCCAGGCCGGGCCAGGGAGGAAGCCGAGCAGCAACAGGGCCCCGTGGAGGGCTTCCTAAGTGCCTGGAGCTGTGCTAAATTCTTTAAGAGCATTATCTCTCTTCCTCCGGGTAGGTGGGTCTAGGTCAATACCCATCGCGCAAACATGGAAGTGAAGAGCGGAAGTCTCATGGCCACTTAAATACGCGGCCTGCCTGACCCTCAAAGCCCAGGAGTTTAATTGCTCCTCTGGCCCCCCAACTCTCCCCTCACCAAAGCAGCATACTTGGAAGGACCACCAACCCACTTCTTCACGGAGAGGAAAGTGAGGCCCAGAGTGGGGAATGTGATTAGACCAATAATTGCATTTAGAGTCATGTGAAGTGGGGTCACCTCAAAATTTTCACGCTACGGGGAGAGGCACCAACTCCGGGGCTCAGAAGTTGCCGCGCACCACCCTGTGGCCAACCTGGGGACCTCCACCTAGGCTCCTACAAGCCAAGCCGCCCACCCTTCTCCAAACAGCCTTACCTGAGCTAGGGGATTACCTACAGCGTGACTCCAGCCCCGCAGCCGGGATTTATATACTCCTGGCGCTGCTCCGCCCCCGAAGCCCTCCACCAATCAGACCCCTTCCTGGGGAGGGGGTGGGGCTTTGGGCCATCACCACCCACTTCTGCCTGGAGTGAACACGGTCTCCACGTTAGCCTCCCAGCTGCGGCCTCCCAAGGTAAGAGCTTCTCCAAGGGTTCATCACCTGCAAGAGGGGTAAAGGCAGGACGGCGGGACCCCAGGACCGGAGTGGCGACACGGCCCCCTCCCCACCTCTTCATAAAGGTGGAGCCAAGGGGCGGGCCGGAAACGGGGCCGGAGCACCATTCACTGATTGTGCCTTGGTGGGGCTGGGTTGCTGGCCGGGGCTGTGTTTGTTTCAGATCCAGGAACCTCAAAACCTAGGAGCCAGAGAGGAGAGTGTCTTGGCATGAGAATTCCCAGAGTCCACATCCCCCTTCCAAGATCCTTGAGCGGCAGGGGGAGCCTTGTCAGTGGCTCGGAGGTAGGACGAGAGGCCTTTGCCAAAGACCAACAAGCCCCTCCCACCCCACCCCACCCCACCCGAACCCAACCCCACCCCACCCCCAGTCCGGTGCACACCTTAAGCCTTTCTGCCTTCACTGAGTCATTTACTCTCTCTACAATCCCAGGCGACAGTCAGCACCTTTATTACTTTCTACATTTGACAAGTGATACTTTTTTCCCCCATTTTTTTTTATTGTGGTCAAATACACATCACGTACAATTTAGTATCTTAGCCGTTTTTGAGTAGATTTAAGTACATTCGTACTGTTTTGCAAACATGACCATCATCTATCTCCAGAATGCTTCATCTTGCAAAAGTGGGTGTCTACACCTATCAAACAATCACGCCCCCTTCCCCTCCCCCAGTGCAGGGTAACCACCATGCTGCTTTCTGTGTCTATGAATTCAGCTACTCTAGGGGCCTCCTACAAGGAGAATCAGGCAGGAGTTGTCTTTTTGTGACCGGCTTATTTCGCTTAGCATGTCTTCAGGGTTCATCCGCACCCTGGCATATGTCAGAATTTCCTTCCTTTTTAAGGCTGAGTAATATTCCGCTCCGCGGATAGACCGCAGTTTGCTTATCCGTTCATTCACCGATGGGCAGGCACATAGGCTGTTTCCCCCATCCTGGCTCTGGTGAATAAGGCAGCCATGAGCCTAAGTGTACGAATATCTCGAGACCTGGCTGTTCATTCTTTGAGGTGCACACTGAGAAGGGTCAGGTGGTAATTCTATATTTAATTCTTTGAGGAAGCATCAAGCTGTTTTCCACAGCTAGGGCACCATTTTGCAGTCGCGCAAACGGAGGCCAAGGGTTCTAACTTCGCATTGTGGCCAACATTGCTATTTTCTGTTTTGTTGATGGTAGCCACCCTAATGAGTGAGAGGTGCTAACGGATGACTTTTAAGATACGTATTTACGGTCACCTGGGTGGCTCAGTCGGTTGAGCATGTGCCTTCTGCTCAGGTCATGATCTCGGGGTCCTGGGACTGAGTCCCCACATCTGGCTCCCTGCTCCATGGGGAGCCTGCTTCTCCCTCTGACTCTCCCTCTCCAATCTCTCTTGCTCTCATTCTCTCTCAAATAAATTAATCTTTAAATAAAATAAAATATGTATTCAATAAAAATGGAGGCCAGAAAGAAGTTGAATCATTTATGCTCCAAATCCCACCAGAGGTGACAACAGAAGTGGGCTCAAGTCACATGACCAACACGTCTGCCACTGCGAGGTTGTTTTTGTGGTTCTCACTGACATTTTTCAGATGCGAAACTGAGGCTCATTGGGGCCTCAACCTGCCAACGTTTGAGTGAAGGAGGGAAGGAATGTGGCAGGGCCCGGTGTGGAGGCCAGGCCTGCGGACCTCAGTTGCCACAGTGCCACGCTTCACTGTTGGACACTCAGCAGCCGTCTCGGCTTTGCTCCCAGTCTCAGGCTTTGACCCTGGCTGCCAAGTGTGACTTTTCATTCCTAGGGACTCTCCCTCCTGTTCTGCGTTCCTTCGTCTCTGTCAGTTTCTGAATCCATTAATCTCTTGATCTTTATGTCTCTCAATCTCTCTGCATTTCTGGGTATCTGGGTATATTGGGGTCTCTTGGTGTCTCCGTGTCTTGGGGTTCTTGTGGTGTCTCTGGATCTCTGGGTCTCTCTCAGTGTCTGGGTCTCTATATGCATCTCTGGATCTCTTGGTCACTCTGGATCTCTGGACATCTCTCAGTTTCTGCATGCCTTAGAATCTTTGGGTTTCTGAGTCTCTGTGAGTATCTCTGAATCTCTCCTTTCTTTGTGTCTCTGGTCTGAGTCCTCTCCTTGGGGCCACCTCCCACACTCCCTGAGGCTGCTGAGCCTCTCTCTGACTACAGGGTCCCATCAGGCCGCCCTGCTTGTGTGTGTGTGGGAGGGGTGCCATGTCTGTGTTTCCCCTTGTGTATTTGATGTTGGCCTCCCCAGAAAGGAAACTGTGACCCCCACGGTCTCCATACCAAGTCCCCTAAACATGTCACTAAAGAGCCTATAACTGAATCAGTTCCCATGTTTGTCACGACCACCCACGATGTTGATATGGTTAGTGACCTCGTTTTACAAATCAGAAGGATGACAACTAAACCCCAGAGTTTGGATGGTCCCTGGGAGATTATGCAACTCAGCTAGTGAGGGGAGGGCCACATTTCAACCTGGCGGTCTGGCCTAAGCCACGGAGCCTGGCTGTCTGGTCTAGCGCTGTTTCCAGACAGAGCCTGACACAGAGAAGGTGTTCAGAACAAACGAGCGAATGAATGAATAACGAATCCCCCAGACCAGCTGTGTTTTCAGCCCCCCACCCTCAGCAGGTGAGTACAAAGAAGCCTCAGGTGGGTTTCAGGCCCAATCCCTTCAGTGCCAGCCTTGGGTTCCACGCTCCACACTGGAGAGAACGTTTTCGTTTTTCATTTTGAAAGAATTCTCGACTCACATAGATATTGCCTGAAAAGTATGGAGGGATGCTTGGGTGGCTCAGTCGGTTAAGCGTCCAACTCTTGATTTCGGCTCGGGTGGTAATCTCAGGGTCATAAGATCGAGCCCCACACAGGGCTCTGCACTGAACGTGATGCCTGCTTACGATTCTCTCTTCCTGTCTCTCTGCCCCTCCCCCACTCCCATGCCTCTTAAAAAAAAAGGAAAAGTATGGAAAAGTTTGTGGCCTCTTTGCCCAGCTTCCCCCAATGCTAACATCTTACAAACCAGAAAAAAGAAAAAACACTGAGAACCAGGAAATTGACATTGGTATAAACAAAACTGCACCTCATCCAGATTTCATCAGTTTTGACAAGCACTCATTTATTTATTTGCATGGTGTCTGGTTCTATAAATGTTATCACACGCTTGGACTGGTGTATCTGCAACCCCCAAGCAGGATACAAACAATTCCATCACCCAGAGGAGCTCCCTTACCAGTCCTTCAGAGGCACACCCTCCGCCCCACCCGCCTCCAGCAACCATTCCTGTGTCACCACCGTAAGAACATTACACAATTAGAATCATACTGGATGTGACCTTGGAGGCTGGCTTTTTCACTCTGCGTTTCATCTGCCCAGGTTGCTGCATGTATCAAAGGTTCGTTCCTTTTTATGACCATGTTTTGTTTTTTAAAAGATTTTATGGGGGCACCTGGGTGGCTCAGTGGGTTAAAGCCTCTGCCTTCGGCTCAGGTCATGATCCCAGGGTCCTGGGATCGAGCCCCGTATCGGACTCTCTGCTCCGCAGGGAGCCTGCTTCCTCCTCTCTCTGTGCCTGCTTCTCTGCCTACTTGTGACCTCTGTATGTCAAATAAATAAATAAAATCTTAAAAAAAAAAGATTTTATGTATTTGTTTGTTTGTCAGAGAGAGAGAGAGAACACAAACAGGAAAGCTGCAGGCAGAGGTAGAAGAAGAAGCAGGCTCCCTGCCGACAAGGAGCCTGATTCAGGACTTGATCTTAGGACCCTGGAATCACTTCTTGAGCCGAAGGCAGGAGCTTAACTGACTGAGCCACTCAGGCATCCCATGACCATGTATTTTTATTACCAACTAGTATTCCACAGTTCGGAATGGGTTGTCACCAGTATGGACTATTACAGTTAAAGCTGCTATGAATGTTTGTATACGGTCTTTACATGGCCATACGTTTTTATTTCTCTAAGATAAACACCTAGGGGGAGTCATATTGTAAATGTATGTTTAACTTTATAAGGGACTGTGAAACTTTTTCAGAGACAATTTTCGTATTGTCAGTATTCTTTATTTTAGTCCTATGGTTTGTTTTTCTTTCTTTTCACTCCCTCCTAGGCATTTCTACCTGTAAAGGAATATGTAACTTCTCTTTTTTAATTATTATTTTTGTTTTATGTGTTATTTTATTATTTTATTTTATTATCTTTTATTATTCTGACATCCTCTACATATAAACTTTCAATAACTGGATTTCTAAGCAACAAATTCTAATTAAATAATTTTGGGGGCGCCGGGGTGGCTCAATGGGTTAAGCCTCTGCTTTCAGCTCAGGTCATGATCTCAGGGTCCTGGGATCGAGCCCACATCGGGCTCTCTGCTCAGCGGGGAGCCTGCTTCCTCCTCTCTCTGCCTACTTGTAATCTCTCTTTCTCCGTCAAATAAATAAATAAAATCTTTACAGAAAAAATCTTTAAAAAAATAATAATCTTTACTGGAATTCTTTGTATAATGTGTCACGCATTTCTGTGTCTAACCATACTTACTTATGTGGTTTCCTTAGTCGTGTGGGTTTCATTTGCACTTCCCTAACGGCTGATGATACTGAACATCTTGTGCTTATTTTCAATTGTGGAGTGTATCGTAGCCCTCTTCAGCCCTCTTCCCCACCAAGAGATGTTAGCCCTCCCTCCTCCATTTCCTGTGAATGTGATGTGCTTTGGAAACAGGGTCTCTGCAGATGTAATCAGGTAAAGATGAGATCAGACTTGATAAGGGTAAGCCCTAGTCTAGTATGACTGGTGTCCTTAGAAGGGAAGAGCCACGGAGACAGACACAGAGAGGAGAACACCAGGTGAAGACAGATGCATGGGGAGGAGGGGAAAGGGGGCCCTGGATGGCTCAGTTGGTGGAACATCTGACTCCTGGTTTTGGTTCAGGTCATGATCTCATCAAGGTCATGATCTCATCAAGGTCACAGAGATTGAGCCCTGCGTGGGCTCCAGGCTCAGTGGGGAGTCTGATGGAGATTCTCTCTCTCCCTCTGCCCCTTGTCCGGCGCTCACGCCCTCTCTCTCTCTCTGTCTCAGATAAGATCCCCAGACCGAAGACAGCCATGTAACAGCAGAGGCAGACGCTGGAACGTTGTGACTGCCATCCAGGGAACACCACAGTGTGCCTGCACCCACCAGAGAGACAGCATGGAGCCACTAACACCTTGATTTGGGGCTTCTGGCCTCCAACGCGGAGATAGTAGCTTTTTCCCAAAGCCCTCCCGCTCATGGTGCTTTGCTATGTGGCAGCCCTGGGACATGCGTACATTTTGCAACATAGTAACAACAAAATTAGGGGTCGTTCCTCAGTACATTTTTTATTGCCCTGCGTCAACCACATAGAAAAGTACACAGACCAGAGAACGTGCATCTTCTCTGGTCAAGTGTTTCTTGGGATCTGTTGCTTGTTTGTTAATTGGATGTCTGTTTTCTTATCGTCAAGTCTCGAGCATTCTTTACATATTCTCAGTGCAAGCTTTTGTCAGATAAGTGATTTGTAAATATTTTCTCCCGAACTAGAGCTTGTCATTTTGCCTCTTACTGTTGTCTTTCAGGGAGCACAGCTGTCATTTTTGATGATGTTCCGTGATCGACTGTTGTTAATAAACTGTGGGATTTCAAAGGTAGGGGTTCTCCCATTCGAGGGCCTCAAGGAGCCCAAGAGAGAGACAAAAATAAGAGAGGAGAGGGTGCCTGGGTGGCTCAGTGGGTTAAGCTGCTGCCTTCGGCTCAGGTTGTGATCTCAGGGTCCTGGGATCGAGTCCCGCATCGGGCTCTCTGCTCAGCAGGGAGACTGCTTCCCTTCCTCTCTCTCTCTGCCTGCCTCTCTGCCTACTTGTGATCTCTCTCTCTCTGTCAAATAAATAAATAAATAAATAAATCTTTTTTAAAAACTCCCATAATTAAAAAAAAAAAATATATATATATATATATAAGAGAGGAGAGAGGGAGCCAAGGGTAGATCACTCTAGAAGAAAAAATCAGAGTCTCAGGGCTGGGGATGCCCAGTCTGGGTGTGTAGGAGGCCCAGGGGGCAGGATGGGGGGCAGGAGCTGGGGTGGGGGGGACTGGAGGATGGAGGAGCTGGAGATGAGCCCTGAGTGGGCATGTTCGGGGGGTCACCATGGAACACAATCGTGGAGGCAGAGGGCAGCCAAACTTCCAGGCCTGGTTCTGGAGGCCCTTCTCGGCCCATGCTCCTGGATTTGCTACCTGAATTGTCTTGTCTATTCCACTGGCTGTAGATCTTTCCAGAGGCCGCAGAGGCTCTTCCCAGCCCTGACACTCCCTCATGTCCACACTTATACCTCTCGCTGCCTCTCAGCCCTCTCTGCTGGTTTTCTCCAGGCACCTCACAATCTGCCCCCAGGAACCATTCCTTCCTCCTGTCCCCGACCACTTACCAGCAGTTGTTCAAAAGCAACATAGTAACAACAAAATTGGGGTCGTTCCTCAGTACATTTTTTATTGCCCTGCGTCAACCACATAGAAAAGTACACAGAACAGAAATGAGTTCCGTGATGAATTTTCAGAACCCACCTGTGTAGCCGGGGGCCCCACGTGCCCTGCCCAGTCTCTATCCACCGCCCCCATCCCCCATGCTCCCCAAAGGCCAGTCAGTGTTCTGGACTCTAATCTCATCAGTTAGTTTTGCCTGTTTTTAACTTTACGTAAATAGAAGTACACAGTAGGTTTGCTCTGGGGTGAGATTTCGTCATGCTGCTGCTTCCTTCCCCTTGCTGGTGAGAATTTGGATTTTTTTTTTTTTTTTTTGACAGATAGAGATCACAAGCAGGCAGAGACAGAGGAGGAAGCAGGCTCCACGCTGAGCACAGAGTCCGATGCGGGGCTCCATCCCAGAACGCTGGGATCGTGACTTGCACCAAAGGCAGAGGCTTTAACCCACTGAGCCACCCAGGCGCCACTTGGGTGAGAATTTGAAAGTATTTTTACTTTCTTTTGCATCCCTGACATCCAGTTCATCACTACATCTTGTGGATTCTCGCTCAAAAATCGCTCCCTAGTTCATGCCCATCTCCCCCCAGCTGCCTCCCCGGCCATCAACTCCTGCCTGATGACCCCTGTGGTCTGCTGAGTATTCTCTGCCTTCTTGTGCTCTTGGCCCTCCCTAGAGTTGCAGTGATCTTTGAAAAATAGTCCTTTCAGGGGTGCCTGGGTAGCTCAGTCAGTTAAGCGTCTGTCTTAGCTCTGGTCATATTCTCAGGGTCCTGGGATCGAGCCCTGCATCATGCTCCCTGCTCAGCGGGGAGTTGGTAAAAACTTAAAAATAAAAATAAAATAAAAATAGTCGGGGCACCTGAGTGGCTCAGTGGGTTAAAGCCTCTGCCTTCAGCTCAGGTCATGATCCCAGGGTCCTGGGATCGAGCCCCGCATCAGGCTCTCTGCTTAGCGGGGAGCCTGCTTCCTCCTCTCTCTCTGTCTGCCTCTCTGCCTACTTGTGATCTCTGTCTGTCAAATAAATAAATAAAATCTTCAAAAAATAAATAAATAAAAATAAAAATAAAAATAGTCCTTTTAATAAAATACAACCTCCTTAACCATGGTACTTAGATATGATCACATCTTGTTTCCCTGTCACCTCCCAGTACATCAATGCCTTTAGATCAGGGACCTGGTCAGCTTTGTCTGTCCCCAAGCTTCCAGCCCTGACTCAGAGCCTACTGTGTAGCCCTCTGCTCACATTCCCGGGGATGAACTGATGGCTTACCAGGCCCTGCACCCTCTGGTCTTGCTCCTGACCGTGGCCCTGGCACCGCCCCTCCCCCACCTTCCATTCAGACCAGCTTCTTTAGTTCTTCTCTGAACTCTGTCCCCCACTCCTTGCCCCAGGGCCTTTATGCATGCTAGTTCCTCCAAATAAGACAGGTGTCCCTTCTCTGGGACAATTCTACTCCCTTACCCCCTTTTATACTTACCGGGTGGCTTGCTTCAGTTGCTGGAATTTGAATAGAAATGGTTTATGCCGTATCTGAGCAGAAGCTGTCAGAGTCCCAAGATGGTTCTACCCTTCCTCTTTTCCAGCTGCACTGGACAGCCTCTCTAGCCTGGAGTCCGGAAGAAAGAAGCCATGGAACGGATCCCGAGCCAAGCTGTAAAGGGCATGGATTGTGAACAAGAGATAAACGTTTGTTTTTGAAAGCCACTGAGATTTGGGAATTGCTTATTGTCGTATCAGATCTCTAGTTGCTGCTGTGACAAACTGCCAGCAATAGAACAAATTTACTATCTTTTATATGAATCTATTCTATTGCAGGTTCTGGAGGTTCCATGTGGACCTGGCCTGCTTTCTTTGGTTCATGGCCTCACCCTCTGTCTTCACAGAGAGCAGCCCCATGTCTTCAAATCTCGAACTCGGATCCCACTTCCACTTTTAAGGACCCTGATGATGACATTGAGCTCACCTAGATAATCCACGATAATCTCTCCATCTCCAGATCCCAGACTTAATTGCCTCTCCAGAGTACCTTTCGCTCTGAGGTCAGATTCCCAGTTTCCAGGAATTGGGAGGCAGACATCTTTGAGAGGCCGCTATTCTACCCACTATATATATTACAGCATAATTTATGCAGTGCTACCAAATTTCCTATTTATAAAATCGTATATTAGCACTGCGTGCTATCTATAAAAATACACATGAAACACAAGGATATGGGGGTACCTGGGTGGCTCAGTCGGTTGGGCGGCTGACTCTTGATTTCAGCTCAGGCTGTGATCTCAGGGTCATGAGATCGAGCCCCGTGTCAGGCTCCTTGCCAGGCATGGAGCCTGCTTGGGATTCTCTCTCTCTCCATCAGTCCTGCCCCACATTGCTCATGCTCTTTCAAAAGGAAAAAAAAAAAAAAAGGATATAAAGAATTTGGAAGTACAAGGATAGAGAAAAAAATTAGGCAAATACTAAAAGAAAGTTGAAATAGCTACATTAGTATAGCTGTTAACAAATTCCAGGTTAAAAGCATTACCAGGCAGAAAGAGGGTGCTTCCGTAATGATTTCTAAAATATATAGCAATTTAGAATTTATTTATTCTTAAAAATAAAGTCCATGGGGCACCTGGGTGGCTCGGTCAGTTAAGTGTCTACCTTCAGCTCAGGTCATGATCTTGGAGTGCCAGGATCAAGTCCGGCAATGGGCTCCCCAATCAGCAAGGAGTCTGCTCCTCCCTCTGCTCCTCCTGCTGCTTGTCCTCTCTCTCTCTCTCTCCCTAATCAATAAATAAAATCTTTTAAAAAAAAGTAAAGTCCATAAGCAATAAAAATATGTAACTATATTGGGGTGCCTGGGTGGCTCAGTGGGTTAAGCCTCTGCCTTCAGCTCAGGTCATGATCCCAGGGTCCTGGGATTGAGCCCCATATCAGGCTCTCTGCAGAGAGCCTGCTTCCCCCCACCATCTGCCTGCCTCTCTGCCTACTTGTGATCTCTCTCTCTGTTAAATAAATAAATAAAATCTTTTTTTAAAAGATATGTATATATATGTATATATAGAGAGCCACAAAGAAAAATAAATAGCAATAAAGCAATAAAAAGAGGTAAACTTAGGGCGCCTGGGTAGCTCAGTCGGTTAAGCCTCTGCCTTCAGCTCAGGTCACGATCTCAGGGTCCTGGGATCGAGACGCGCATTGGGTGGGCTTTCTGCTCAGCAGGAAGCCTGCTCCCTCTCTCTCTGTCTGCCTCTCTGCCTACTTGTGATTTCCTTCTCTCTGTCAAATAAATAAAATCTTTTTAAAAAATAGGTAAACTTGTATATAGATACATAATATATATATAAAATAAATGGATAAAACCACAAGGAAAAACAGACAAATCATAATTGCAGATTTGATGGTACATAAAAAAAGAAAAAAAAAAGATTTGACAGCCCATGCAGGCAAAAAAATTACCAAAGGCATAAAAGATAGGAAGAAATAATGAATAATGAAGCCTCTGCCTTCAGCTCAGGTCATGATCTCAGGATCCTGGGATCAAGCCCCGCATCGGGCTCTTTGCTCAGCGGGGAGCCCACCTACCTCTCTCTCTCTGTCTGCCTCTCTGCCTACTTGTGATCTGTCTATCAAATAAATAAATAAAATCTTTAAAAAAAAAATGAAGAAAGAAAGAAATGTAGAGGCGCCTGTCTGACTCAGTCAGTAGAGCATGCAACACTGATCTCAGGGTTATGCGTTCAAGCCCCATGTTGGGAATGGAACCTACTAATACATAATACAAACACACACAAAAAAAATCAGAAAATAAAATACACATCAACTGACAAGATCTCCCCTCACCGAAAAAAACAACCACAAGTCCAACGAAAAGTACCCCCCACCAAAAAAAGAACATATCACATTTCAGGTCACAAAGAAATCATCGGTAAGTTCAATAACATAGAAATATTATAAACAATATTGTCTGAGCACATAATAAAATAAGAAATGATTAATAAAGGCAAAACCAAAAGCAAACTGCAATACCAATTTCTAAAAAATAATGAGAATGAGAATCCTTCTTATTGGATTCTGTGAAATCTGTTGAAAGCAACAATCAGAGGGAAGTTTGCTGCGCTAAACACTTTCACCATGAAAATGAAAGAATGAAAAGAAATGAATTTAAATTCCCAGCTCGAAGTTAGAGAAAGAGCCACAAAGTAAACCCAAAGAAAGTACAAATGGGGAAACAAAAATAAAAACAAAAACAAAGATGAATGGATTGAAGAATAAAAATTGGACTTGGATTTTCAGAAAAATTAGAAAATAGAAAAAAGTACCAGCTCACTTGTTTAAGCAAAGGGTAGTAGGGGCACCTGGGTGGCTCAGTGGGTTAAAGCCTCTGCCTTTGGCTCAGGTCGTGATCCCAGGGTCCTGGGACTGAGCCCCACATCAGGCTCTCTGCTCAGCGGGGAGCCTGCTTCCTCCTCTCTCTCTGCCTGCCTCTCTGCCTACTTGTGATCTCTCTCTCTCTCTGTCAAATAAATAAATAAAATCTTTAAAATAAAGAAAAGAAAAGGGCAGTAGAGCACATGTATAATAAGTAAGAAATGACCAGGGGAAAAACTGTGGACAAAGAAATATGTTTCCATCTTAAGGTTCATTTCCAAATCTCAGAGTGAGGAGTGCAGTAAACTCTCTCCCCAACGAAACAACTGGGAAAAAATAATTTTGACAACTCAGCTATTCAGTGTCTGGAAGTTATCCTACAGGCATATGCAACAAACATAGAAGAATTCATTAAGGAAAATCTCAGTAAGAACAGTGAGAGCTTGTGGCATTTGGGCCACCACACACTCCTTTCTCTTCCCCTCCCCCCCCTTCTGTCTTCCAAAAGCTGTCTTCTGGGGCTGTGCAGCCGAGAAAACAGGGGGCCCCCCTCTCCCATTCCAATCCCTATTTCCCAGTATAGAGTGAGTATTTTCACTCCAGGAGGGACAAACGCTCAATGGTGTCACCCCCTTGTCACGGAAACTCTCTCTAGTCCAGGAAGGTGCAACAAAAAAGAACCAAGCATCTTCTCCCCCGACACAACCCACACTTGCAGGGAAGAAGCTCTACTCCAGGCATGACAGGCCTAAAATACTGGATCCCCAGGCTTCACACCCCAGCCGTCTCCTAGGACAGGTGTTGCGTGCCAGAAGGAAAAGTCCAGAAGACCTCAGGCTACTGTCCCCCTCCCCCACCAGCTTACAGAGCAGAGACTTCACTCGCGATAATGGATGCTCTCCCCACCCCTAAATCCCACAGGGTAAGACAGGGGTTCCGGCCCGGGGGGAAAGGCAGGCCATAAGGAGGAAGAGCTCCATGGTTCTACCAGAAGGAACTGATTTTATCTGGCACAATGGCAGCCTGTGGCTTGTCTTCTCATTCCCAGTTCCTAGGTAATAAAAACTTGAGTTTTCCATCTTGGGCCTTTCTCGCTTTTTCTCTCTTGGATCAGTTATTCTGAGGGAAGCCGTGCTGTAAGCAGTCCCACGGAGAGGCCCACGGGGCAAGGAACCTTGGTCTCCAGCTGGGGAGGAGCTGAGGCCTGCCCATAGCCGCGTGAGGGAGCTTAGAATGGAACTTTCTTAAGCTTCGGCCTCCGCGGAGCCTCGAGTTGACCGCAGCCTTGCTTAACTCATTAAGTTAACTCATTAAGATGAGCTCATGAGAGAGACCACGAGCCAGAGCCCTCAATGAGGCCGCACCCAGATTCCAGGCACCCACAGAAGTTGCTAGAACACAGGAGATAGATAGCTTCATGACAATAGATTGCTAAACAGAGGACCAGTCCTAGCAGTCATTAAAACAAGTATAAAGCCTCTGCAAGTAACACAATGTGGTAGGGGTACAGGAAAAGACAGACCAGCAGAATAGAAGAGAAAATCTAACCGCAGTACAGGGGAAATCTGGAGCGGAACAGGAGGCACAGGCAGGATCTCAAATCCACCGGAGAAAAGGTGGCCTTTATAATAAATGGTGTGGGACCACCACCAGCTCTCTGGACAAAGAAGAGAAAAAAGACCCATTCTTTACACTCTAGGTGAGAATACACTTCGGGTGTATCAGGAATCGAAATGTCAAATATAAAACCATAGAAGTACTAGAAGAAAATATGAGTGATTTCCTTATTCCCCTCTGAGTAGAGACGGCTTTTCTAACTCTGATTCAAAATCCAGAGATAGTAAAGGAGAAGATTAATAAATTCTACCACTTCATGTGAAGAAAAGAGCTTTGCCTGGTGAAAACATGAAGAAGCTGTGACGGCCATCTTGGGATCCTGAGAGGACAGGTCAGGAGACAAAAATCAACACGCTGAGAATGTCAGGGGAGAAAGATAAGAAAATCCTGGATCTCTGATGACATCATTGAGCCATTTAATTACCAGAGGCATTTACCACCTACTGGGGCTTCTCATCGTATGAAATAATAAACGTCCTTTATTTTAAAGCCTTCAGAAGAGGAGACTTTTGCTTGGGTTGAAATGATCTCATGCTAATCCTTGATCCACATAAAACATCCCAGCAAAAGGAACATTGTATACAAACTAGAAAACAAAAGCTTCTGAACAAAGGAAGACACCAGACAAATTAAGATAAAACTTTTCAACCCATGTCCTTAGTATAGAAAGAACTATTACAAATTGTGAGGCAAAAGACTAAAACCCAGATTTTTAAAAATGGGGAAGAGATCGCAACAGAAAATTCACTGAATAAAAGAAATAAAAATCATTTTCAAACGTATGAAAAAATCTCCAAACTCAAATAAATCAAATTAAATCAACACCAAAACACCTACCAGATTGGTAAAAAGTAAACAATATGACAACATATTTTGTTGGTGAGGCTGTGGTGAAACAGACCTTCCCATGTTGCCAGTGGAAACGGGAACTGTGTGACCCTTCTGTAGGGAAATTTGGCACATCTAACAAAGCTACGTGTGTACTTACTTTGTGGCCCAGTAATGTCACTTCCAGGAATTTCCCCTGATGTACACCTCCAACAATATGAAAATATATATGCATGAGGTTATTTATTGAAGCATTGCTTGTCATTGCAAATAATTGAAACACACTTTACATACTATGTCGTACATGGGAGATAAGTGAGGGGATTTGGTACATCCAGACAATGGAATACTATGCAGCTATAAAAGGGGAAAATGGGGGGCACCTGAATAGTCAGTTGGTTGAGTGACCAAATTGATTTTTCAGCTCGTCATGATCTCAGGCTCATGAGATCGAGCCCTGCATCAGACTCTGAGCTCAGCGTGGAGTCTTTTTGAGATTCTCTCTCTCTCTCTCTCCCCCGCTGCCCCTCCCTGCTCTCTCAAACAAATAAATAAATAAAATTTAAAAACAAAAAGAGTGAAGAAAATCTCTATGAACCACAAGGGAGTAATTTCCAGCATATAGGATGTTATCCTTTATGCAAGAAGGAGGGGCTATAAGGAAATATACCTGTATCTATCCATTTGTACAAAAAATGGGATATTTGTGCAAAAAAGAAAAAAAACAAGACAGATAAAACCAGAACTGATGACATTTATTACCTTTATGGAGTAGGTGGGAACAGGTTAGAAAGAAGCCAGGAATGGAAATAGCATAGAAGGGTTTAGGGAGGAATGACCCTTCCCTGAGTGTGTTTTTGTATAGCGCTGACACTTATAGACCCATGTTAATGTCTCCCTACCCCCAAAACAATAAATAAATAAAACCAACTGGACTATGGGAGGGTGCCCAAAAAGGAAAATAAATAGAAAGTCATGAACTTCACTGCATGAAAAATAAGTAACATGGGGCACCTGGGTGGCTCAGTGGGTCAAGCCTCTGGTTATGATCCAAGGGTCCTGGGATCGAGCCCCACATTAGACTCTCTGCTAGCAGGAAGCCTGCTTCCCCACCCCTACCCCCGCCTGCCTCTCTGCCTACTTGTGATCTCTGTCACACAAATAAATAAATAAATAGTCAAATAAATAAATCTTAAAAAAATAAGTAGCATAACCACACTGAAAGGAGTGGGGAAGACAAAAAATTCCCCTAAGTCACTTTAGATACCAGTATTTTGACCACATACTGTAAGGCAAAAGACAGAGGTACTGAACAACACAGGTATTATACTCGAATTACAGTATTTGTTTTTTAGACTGGTATGGGTTAGAATTCTGAAACTATCTAATGTATATACTTGTATTAAGCATTAAGTAACATCCTGTGGGTTTCTCACTGTTAGAATAAGGAAAAGGGTGTCTTGGATTGGAATCAAAAGCATTAGTATAAAGTTGTGATCTGCATATATGTTAAACACATATATAACATGACACATGTAACACATGCATGTGATATATGTAAACACACACGCACACAGAGGAATAGATCTAGAAACAAAGAGATGTATGCAGGCATAATTATATCCCTACTCTACACACTGACGAGGCCTAGAGAAAATGGCCTCCAGCGGCCGTGAGCACGGCCAATATCCAGATCATAGTTCTTCAGTTCCATTCTCCAATAAACGTATTCCGGGCTCTTTGGAGAAATGGTTCGTTTCCAGGCTAGGGCAGTCCTGGTTGACATCATGAATTCAACATCATCGGAGACCCTGACCAAGAATGACCCACCTAAGCAGCTCCGAAATTCCTGACCCACAGAAACTATGAGACAATAAATATTTGTTGTTTTAAGCTACAAAGTTTTAGTATAACTGTTACATAACAATGAATAATGTGCCAATGATATGCAATTTGGAATCCTGGATTGGATTGTGGACCCAGAAAAAGACATTAATGGGACCATTGGCACAATTAAAACAAGATTTACAGATTAGCTAATAGTATTGTGGTGCTGTTCATTTCCGGTTTCAAGAACAGTCCTGTGGTTGTGTAAGATGTCAGCATTAAGAGTGGTTTGGTGACGGGTATACAGGAACTCTTTGCACTGTTTTTGCATTTTTTTGTAAGGCTGAAATTATTTCAAAATAAAGAGTTTATTTTAAAAAGAACCAAAATATGCCTAATGAAAGTTGAAGGAGTATAATAATAAAGAGCAGAAATTAATAAAAGAGGAAAAATTTTAAAGTCAAAATTGGGTTCTTTGATAATACCCATAAGATCAACAAACCTCTGGCAAGACTGATTCAGAGAAATTTTTAAAAGAGAAGGCACAGGGGGGCGGGTGGCTCAGTCATTAAGCATCTGCCTTTGGCTCAGGTCATGATCCCAGTGTCCTCAGATCAGGCCCTGCATAGGGCTCCCTGCTCAGCAAGAAGTCTGCTTCTCCCTCTCCCACTCCCCTGCTTGTGTTCCCTCTCTCGCTGTGTCTCTCTCTGTCAAATAAATAAGTAAAACTTAAAAAAACAAAGAGAGAGAGAGAAGGCACATATTAACAATAATAGGAATGAAAAGGGAGCTAATAACTACGGGTATTAGAAAATAAATATATGAGGATATTATAAACAACATTATGACAACTTTTATATTTATATTTTATATATGAAACATATACTGGAGTGCCTGGGTGGCTCAGTCGGTTAAGCCTCTGATTTGGTTTCAGCTCAGGTCATGATCTCACTGTTGTGAGATTAAGCCCCACATCGGGCTCTGAACTCAGCTTAGAGTCGGCTTGAGATCCTCTCCCTCTGACTCTCCCTCCACTTGCATTCTCTCTCTTTCTCTCTCAAATAAATAAATAACTGAATAAATAAAATCTTAAAAAGAAATATATTTATTTTATATACTTAGATTTGTTTACATGAAAGTAGACAAGTCCCTATAGAAAAATATAATTCACCAAAACTAAAACAGATGGAAATAGAAATCCTGCTTAGTCCTATAACAGTAAACAAATTGAATCATTAGACAAAATCTTATAAAGAAAACTCCAGGCCTATATGGTTCCACCAGTAACTACAATTCAAAAAATAAATAATTACAATTATTTATTAACTACAATTCAAAAAATAAATAATTGCATCTCACACAAATCTTTCCAGGATATAGGGAAAAAAAAAAAGAGGGCCCTTCCTCCACACATCATCAGGGTACCATACTTGATACCAAAAAGTCAATAAAGACTACATAAGAAATTCTGCAGTTTCAGAACATAGACATAAAAACCTCAAGCAAATCAATAGTAAACTGAATCTAATAATATATAGAAAAGATAACATATTGTGCGCAAATTAGATTTATTCTAAAAAGGCCAGGTTAGGGGCACCTGGGTGGCTCAATGGTTTAAGCATCTAACTCTTGATCTCAGCTCAGGTCTTGATCTCAGGGTCTTGAGTTCAGGCCCCGACATTGGGCTCCAAGCTGGGCATGGAGCCTTCTTAAAATCAATCAATCAATCAAGAGGCCAGGTTAGAGATGAGAAATTTAATGAATGCAATTTAGCCATTTAACTTAGAGAGGAAAAATTGCAGCCCTTTAATGAAGGCACAGAGTGCATCTTCCCATGCCCAGTGAAACCCACCCCACAGGGCACATTGCAGCAGTAGCGGACATGTGGCCAAGAGTAATGGAAGAGGCAGGGTCTGGGCAGAAAGTCTGAGCCAGTTGTTGAAACAGGATCTAAATCCTGGGAGCTTTATTGGGCATGCAGTCAGCTTCATACTGAAAAAGCAAATCCATGGGGTGCCTGGGTGGCTCAGTGGGTTAAAGCCTCTGCCTTCAGCTCAGGTCATGATCCCAGGGTCTTAGGATCAAGCCCCATGTTGGACTCTCTGCTCCTCGGGGAGCCTGCTTCCCCCCCTCTCTCTCTGCCTGCCTCTCTGCCTACTTGTGATCTCTGTCTGTCAAATAAATAAATAAAATCTTTAAAAAAGAAAATCCTTTCAATTCTTAACTGGAATATTTTGGCAAGCATCTTTAAAATAAAACAGCCACTCAAGTTTATGAGAAACATGATAGTGAGGTAATGACTTAAAAATAATATAAATTAGGGTTGTGGGGGTCGGGGAGATGTGCTGGGAAGAGGAAATGGGTAAACAGCGATGTCACTGTTCTGGTTTTCGAGCCGGGTGTTTGTTATTTCACTCCATTGCTTATGTATATCTGACATCAATTATTTCGTACATACCAAATATTTCATAATTTTAAAAAGTGAACTCAGGCTTCTTCTCAACCTGCAGTCTCTGGGATTCCCCATCTTAGAGAATAATTCTATCTTCCACCCAGAAGCCTGGGGCTGCTTGGCTCTTCCCTTTTTCTCTCTCCCCCAGTTACTCAGATACCACCTCCTGGCCCTCTCTTGCCTTCGGGGTGTCTGTCCACCCTCCCTAGACCAGACCAGGCTGTTTTTATCTCCGTCTGAATGCTGCATCAGCTTCCTGACCACTCTTCCTGCTCCAGCGGCCACCCCCTTCCCTCCGCCAGTCCCTCCCTCTGCTGCGGCCATGATGACATTTCCCAGAGCAGACCTGCTCCTCCTCCTCCAGCTTAAACCCTGCAGCATCTCCCCACTGACCCTCGTCTGGCTGTTTACAAGGCCAAGCGTGCTCAGTCCCCACTCCCCTCTTCAGACTCATTTTCAGCCGTTCTGTGCCTCACTCGGCAAGCTCATCACTCAGGGATTTTCCTTGTTTCCTATAATTCAACCACACTTTTGGACCAGAGGGTCTTCCTACTGATCCCAGTTCCTCTTCCCCTTCCCCCCACCACATGCTCTAATTCTCTTCCGGTTCTATCCTAAATGTCATTTCCTCATCCCATTTTTCATTATTTTTTATTACTCATTACCAGCTGTGGTCTTTGAAAACTGTCCTAACCATCTCCCTCACTTCCTATATCCCAGACCTCCAGCCCAGTGCAGATCTCCAGGGAGCTCCAAGGCTGCCCAGGGGATGGCAGAGCTACAAGATGGAAGGAGCCTGGGCTCTTGAGTAACCGGGTGGAAGCCTGCCCTCCAATTGTTCCTCTCTCTATTGAAGATACAGATGTATTTGTTATCTGCTGTTGTATAAAAGTTATCCCAGAACTTTCAAAAAAGAATCTACTACCTTGCTGTTCCGTGCATTAGGCAGTTCAGGAGAAACAGAGCTAGGAAGTTCAACTCACTGTGTCTCGTGAGGTTTGCAGTCAAGATGTCAACCAGAACTACCATCATTGGAAGGTTTGGTAGAGGCCGGAGGTTTGCAGGGGGTCCCCCTCTTTGTGGGCTCATTCACATGGCTGGGGGCTGCAGGGCCTCCATTGCACACCACATGGTCCTGTCCAGAGTGCTGCTTGCTTGTCTTCCTGCCGTGGCATCTGGCTTCCCCCAGAGTGAGTTGACCCAAGACAGAGAGCACACTGGAAGCCAAGTCTCACAAGTCAAGCCATCACTTTTGTTTGAATCTACTCATTAAAAGCGAATTACTGAGCCCAGTTCGCACTCAAGGAGAGGGGAATTGGGGCCACCTCTTGAAAAGAGGGGTATCAAGAATGCATGGATGTATCCTAGAAAGGCCACACCCTGGCTGAACCATTTCATCCATCTACGTGGTTCCTGCACCTGAGGAGAAGCAAGTCAGATAACCCGAGGGCTGTCTCTGGTCTCACTGTGACCTTGGGATGCAGGAGTCCCTGGGCACACACCTCCTGGAGTTCTTCTTGTTTGTCTATTCAGATCCTGGTCCTTCCCTCTGAGAGAACTGGTCGCCAACTTCTCCTCCCTGCTCCCACCTCCACACACATTCCCTTGTCCTGTTCCCGTATCTCCCTGAACCCATATCCGTGCACACTTCCCACAGGGACAGAAAGACGGACTCTCCTCCCTTCAGCCATGCGGGGTCCCCCTCATCTGTTCCACCTCCCCTCCGCTCTTGATTTTCCAAAGTCAACACTTCCCTGTGTGTTTCCTTGTTTATTAGTTGTCCGTGGTCTGGAAGCTCCAGGAGGAGAGGTTTTTGTTCATGAATGCGTTTCTCTACACTGAGCACAGGGCTGGCTCATAGTGGGCACTTGGTGAATACTTGCTGGGTAACTGGTTTGATGAGCATTAAGGAGGCACATGATCTGATGAGTCCTGGGTGTCATAACGCAACTGATGAATTATTGAACACTACATCTGAAACTAACAAGGTACTCTATGTTGGCTAACTGAATTTCAGTTTAAAAAAAATACTTGCTGGATAAAGAAATGACTGAATCGAGGGGGAGCAGGGGGGACTCCATTCTCATGGTAAAGAGGTAGGAGGAAAATTATGGGTCCCAAATTTCCTGCACTGTGCAAGAAGGTTCATGAGGGCAGAAAGTGTGCTTTTGCTCCCTACTGAGTCCCCCAGCACACAGCCCTGTGCCTGGCATGTAATGGGCCCTACAAATGTGTGCTGATTGCCCAAGCTAGCAATTTATTGCCCTAATAATACCTTTCTTTGTCTATATAACACTTTCATAACAGTTTGCTATCCCTGGACCTGTCCTTAGCCCAGTCCTATACTATGTCCCTTTCATAGATGCCCTCAGGGTCTCGATTCAGAGTTTATGACATGGGCCTCACACCTGGCCACCTGCCCCCTGCAACGGGCAGAGACTTGAGCTCCCTGGCCCTGCTCTGCCTCCAAGGACACTCAGGTTGTGTAGCCCAGCGGTGACTGCTCCCTGGTTTTGTCCAAAGACTGTGGGTAATGAGTGAACCCCAACAACTGCTTGAAAGGGTGGGTGGAACTCACCACCAGTTCATGGGGAGAGTTGGGTGCAGACAGTGGGGGCTCTTGGATCACAAGAAGTGCTGGGAGTGTTGGGAAACCAGACAATGTCCCAATGGTATCCTTAGTGTCCTAGCTCGGCCACTCTCCAGCAGGGTGGCTCTGACTAAGTTCTCTAGCCACTCTGAGCTTCAGCTTTCTCATCAATAAAATGGTAACTTGGGGCACCTGGCTGGCTCAGTCACTACAGCATGCAACTCTTGAACTCGGGATCATGAGTTCAAGCCCCACTTTGGGCTAAAGAGTTTACTTCAGAAAAAAAATGGCAATTTGTCACGGGGATTGAGAAAATGGATAGTGTTTGCAAAGTAAAGAGATGGTGAGGCCAACCTGGGTTTAAATCCTGACTTTGTCTTTCCCTATTAGCTGCCCAAACCTCAGGCAAGTTACCTAATCTTTCTGTACCTCAGTTTTCCCCATCCATGACAGAGGCAGGATAATAGTGCCTGGCTCATAGGATTGCAATGAGCCAAGCATACAGTCAGAGCTCAGCATACGTGGGCTGTGTGATAATCCTTACAATTTACAACACACACACACACACACACACAACACTCTGCCCTGACAGAGGTCCCAGACACCAGGAGCAATGACAATATAGGGTCAGATGAGATTGCCCTCCCATTGGCTCAGGGCCATGGGCACCAGGCCAAGCCAAGAAAAGGGAGAGAGTCACTTGGGTTTACCAAGCCGATGCTTGAAAGTATCTTTGGACGGTGCACTAAGCTTATTTTCTGCTTTCTGCAGCAAACAGGAGTAGGGGAAAACATCTCATACAAAGGGAAAACGAAAGACCAGAAGAAGGCTACACTGAAGAGACAAAGCAGAGCATGAGGAAATGAGGACAAGTTAAGTCTGGCCACGACACAAAGTGCATGAGAGCCGACACTGTGGTGGGGCGGCAGGCTGAGGCAGATCACCGGGGAATCCGACCATGCCCAGGGGTGGAAGGGCCTTCGGCAGAGCAGGGAGCAGACGGGGGTGTAGCCATCTGGCTCCCGTGGCATCCGTCCCAGCCTCCTCCTCCCAGGGCTGCCTTCTTGGACTTGCAGAGGTTGGAATGAAGGAAAAAAAAAAAAAAAAAGTTCCAGCTGTTTAGCTGGCAAGCTGGAATCACGTGAGACTTAACTCTGGAACTTAACTACTTGGAACGGAGTGAAATGGAGCCCCACCCCCCACCCCCCCTGCCAGCCCCAGGCATTCCTTCTCCTGGTGTGGCTCCAGCACAGACGTGTGACTCTGGAACCCCTGCACTGTGGAGGCTTCCAAGTCCCTCCTGGATGGCAGGGACACCTCACAGGGACAGCGGTTGTTGTAGGCACTGACTGGAACCCTGCCCAGGAAATGAGGTAGGAGAATCCGAGCCAATAACAACAAAAACAAAAAAAAAACAAAAGAAACCAACAAAAAAAAAAAACAAAAAAACCCAAAAGAGAAAAAAAAACACACAAACATAAAAACAATTTCAATAGAAACTGTCCCCTCAATCCTCCATGAAACTGCAGCCCCATGTGCCCGGGCGGTCAGCTCCAAGTCAGTGAATGTGCCCACCCATCTGTGTATCCATCCAAACCAATGTCTAGTCACTCCTTCAATATCTACTGAACTCGTGTTGTGTCCCAGGCCCTGGACTGGGCTGGGGAACGGCGATGCGACAAACCAGATATCATGCCCACTTCGGTTTTTGGTTATCTGTTGCTGTGGAAACAGACCCCCCTCAAACTGGAAGGTTTGTAACAATAAATCACTCATGTGTTTCCTTACAATTTTGCCATTTGGGCAAGGGTGGAAAGCTCTTTTTTTCTTTCTTTCCTTTCTGGCACGTGGCCTCATCTAGGGCGGCCCGATATTTTCCCAGCAGAGGACCGGGTTTATTCACTGGCATCATCCAAGGGCGGCCCACTGAGAATTACAATTCAGCATCACTGAGGGGACGACAAGCACCTCCAGCAAACCACCAGCAAGTCCCTGACCCCAGGAGAGGACCACACTCTTTTATAGAGGCAAGGGGGGGAGTGGGGGCGGGGTTGGGGTTACAAACTCAAAGTCCATTGGAGTAAAAATTGGGAGCTTGAAGTGCAGTCGCTTTCTCAATGGCTGAGCTCTGTCTGTCGTTTGGCCTGGGCTGTTGTCCTGGGCAAGAAGAAATTTCCCTGGACCCATCGCTTGGAGAGTACAGTGGGTAACCACTTGCGCAGGGTGTCTGCCTTTTCCGTTGGGTCTGGCGGTGGACAGCTAGCGCCGGGCCAGAGAGCGCCCCCTGCCCGGCCTCCTGGCTCCAGTTCTCAGCGAAGTTTTCCTTTATCTTAATTTTCACAAAACTCACGACCGGCATGGACTTAGTCCTAGAGAAGAAAACAGAATGTCCATAAACGTAATGTCCATAATAAATGATGGGACAAATTCCCTGAAATGTGCCTCTGGAGCCAATACCCCGCAGCTGAACTGAGGAGTGGGCATGGCTTGCAAGTTGACCTTGGCCGCTGGCCCCATCCAAGCAGCCTGTAACCCGGAGATTTGGGCCCCGATCGGGTGCAAGTTTCCTGGAGGAGCCAGACATCCTTACTTTCTATATGGCGAATCTTACAACGTTTTTAAAAGGCAAGGACAACTCAATGATAAAAAATTGTCAGGTGCCGTTATGTGGGCAAAATGAAACTCAACCACAGGCCAGATGTGCCTATGGGCAGGGGGCAGCTGCAGATCTCTGGTCTGAAGGCTGTTTGGTCGCTCTTCCCAGTACTGCATATGGTGCCCTCATCCTCTGACGAAGTTTCATTCAGGCTAACCCTGCCACGGCAGTCTGCGCCCCATGCGAACACCATGATTTGCTGTCTGCGCAACTTAGATTTTTAAAATCTTTTGCTAAATCTTTTTCTGCTTATGAAAGGAATCCCCCTTTCTTGGTGAAAAAAACTCAATAAAACTTACAGAAATTTCCAACGCAAACACGCGAAATCCGGCATAACAGCAAGTATCTAATCCTCTCCTCCACCTTCCACCCTACGCCCAACCACCTCGTCACAACAGGTTTGGTGAATATTCTTGGCAAGGATATTTTTTCAGAAGTAAGTTTTTTTTTTCAGGTTCACAAATTGAAATCCTTACTGGTATAAAACCATTTTATACAATCTTTTTTCACAATAACACTAGGATAGGACATCCACTTTTAGCATTGATGTAAACTTCATCCTTCTTAATGGTCATGGCGCTGCGTTTAGGAGACACTGTGGTCATAGTGTGAATGATTATAAGAATGCAGGATAAGACCCTGCGTTTCAAACCCTGTGTCCTACTACTTTTTGATACTAAGTGACTGGTCAGTTGCAGTGGCCCAAGTTCTCTGAGGCCTCGTGGTGTTTCCTGTCACCTATAAATAAGAAGAAAATGAGAGAAGTAATGTCGTCTACCTTGTCCAGGAATGGGTTAGATGAATTTATAGTTGCTACCGTGTAACTGAATTCTGACTCTTTGGGTTATATAAATTTCAAGATCATTGGGCCTATTTGCTGGCCCCATGTAGGTTGTATTCATACAATTTCTCTATTATGAAACGTAGCAGGCTTTGGGAATTCTCTTGTCAGGATGATTCCTAGAATTGGAAATTTGCTGGGTCATGGGGTATCTACATTTTTTTTTTTGACTCATTGAAATCCTCAAAATCATTTTATAAAATAGTTATACAAGTATAGATGAATATATTCGTTTCATATGGGTTTAAAAAGCTTGCTCATAAGCCTGCAGGGCAAAACGCCATCTCTCATTGCAAACACTCTCCTTCCCCCCATCCTCCCACCTCCTCCTCTGTCCCTAGAGATATGTGCCCTTGTATTTATTTTTTCTTTTTTTCTTTACGTACGCTCCATGCCCAGCAATGGAGCCCAACATGGGGCCTTGAAAAACTCACGACCCTGAAATCATAAGGCCTGAGCTGAGATCAAGAGCCGGATGCTTACTATAGACTGAGCCTCCCAGGGCACCCCTCGGTGTCCCTTTTAAAAGTGTATTCTTTGTCAGTAGGTGCATGTATATATAATGTGTTTATAAATCCAGCACACAGGGTTTATTTTTTTTGCTTTATATCAATGAGGCCATACTTCTAAACAATTATTCTGGGAGTTACTTTTTAACCTAATAAAATGAGAAAATTTTCTCTGCATCAGGATATGGAGACTTACCTCATTCCTTACTATGTAAAGAACTATTACAGACTACAAAAAGATGAAAATGTAGAGTGTGCCTGGATGACTTAGTCAGTGGGACACGTAACTCTTGATGTCCAAGGTCTGTGGTTTCGAGCCCCATGTGTGGTGTAGAGATTGCTGAAAAATAAAATCTTAAAAAGAAATGTAAGACCGGTCATCTATGTATAATCCTCCACCAAGCTTAGGAAGGAGAGGGGAGGGTGTTTTTCTTCTTTTTTCAATAGTTTCTTTATTTGGAGAGAGAGCAGCGACAGGAGGGAGGGGCAAAGAGAGCAGCGGAGAGAAAGCAAATTCTCAAGCAGACCTCCTGCGCTGGATCTGGAGCCTGACGCGGGGTTTTGAATTCCAATCCAGATCTCCTGAGATTCTATGAGCCTGAGGTCCGCAAGGCTAGAGCTTAACCACTGAGGCCACGGCAGGCACCCGTCTGTTTTGTTCGTTTTCCTAATCGTAATCTTTACATTAACACCCAAATGTGGGGCTCGAACTCTCACAAATCGCGCGGGCAATGGCAAAGATCATCACAGCCTCTTCCAAGCTGCACCATCTCAGATCATCCCGCCACATATATGTACATTTTAGAAATAACTCCTTAAGTTCCATGAAAAAGTCTTTTGATTTAGATTGAAATTTTAGTCAATTTGGTCATGAGGAGCTGAGATTTCCTGCCAGAAACGCACGAGGTACGCAGTTAAAATCTCGCACATCCTTTTGCTTATAGTTGTGCATGGTTGTTCTCTTTTTGTGTCTCTTTTTTATTGTAACGGCCATCCTAAGCGGATGTGAATGTGATTCTCCTTGTGGTTTGGATTCGTCATCTCCTTCTGTATCTATTGGCCTTTGATTTTTCTCTCTCTGAAGAAATTTCATGTTGGCAATTCCTTTGGCCATTTTTTGAATTGGTGTTGTTTTTTTGAATTGAGTTTTTTTAAGTAGATTCTTTTATAATTCTAGAAGATACAAGTTCTTTTATCCCAAATATATGATCTGAAAAATTTTTTTCTTATTTATGTGTGAGTTTGTCTCTCTTCAATTTTCCTGATGGTTTCTTTTGGAAGCACAGAAGTTCTAAATTTTCATGATGTTCCTAATTTGATGTCTAGTTTTCGCTTACATGCTGTGGCTTTTTTGTTGTCATAATCCAAAAAACCATTATCTAACCCTATAGGTCATGAAGATTTATGGCCTGTTTTTTTTTCCTAAGAGATTTTCATAGTTTTTTAGGGTCTTACATTTAGGCCTTTGATCCATATTATGTGCAGTCTATTTTTTTGGTGTGTATGGCGTGAGGTAGGGCATTCCCGAGCACCATTTGCTGACTAAGACTAATCTCTCTCCCAAACTTGCATCGTGTTGGCATAAACTCTACTCTTGTTTGATAATCAATATGTTGACTATAAATATTTGTGTTTATTTCTGGACTTTTAAGTTCTAAATCCAAGTTGCATTTTCTTATTGATCTATTCCTCTCATTCATTCATGGGTTAGCACTATAATTCGTGATTATTTGCGCTTGCGTACTAGTTTTTAGGAAATCAGGAGTTAGTTTTATGAGCACTACTCGGCAGGCTTCTTCTTCCTCTTCAGAGGCATTTTCATCTATTCTGGGTCATCATCTGCATGTCATTTGGGCAGTATGAATTTGAAGATCATCATCTTGTTCAATTTTATTGCACTGAAGGGCAACAGGGATTTTCTGACAGGGAACTAGCTGAATTTAATTTAGATCTAAACACCCCAGATTTATGATTATTTAATTTTTGATGGTCATGTATCTTATTTCCCATGTTTTAGTAATTAGTTGCGAATTTGAATGGTGGTTTGATGGATGATTGCTTATTCTATCCGAATATTAAGTCCTATAACCATACATACTGAGGTATGTTTCTCATACTTTCTGTAGTATGTTAATTATCTAATCAACATTTAGTTTTGTAATATTCAGGTGTGTGTACCATCAGCCTTATCACGTTCTCTTTGTTGTCCTAATTTTATTATAAGGATTTTAATTTGCTTTTGGGTGGTGCATTGTGTAATGGAGAATTTTCTTGATCTCATTTTGTGAGATTGTTCATTGCTTGTCTAGTGATAGAAACTAACAATTGATTTTTACAGGCATTGGTTTTCTATCCCTGTAATCCTTAGAGGAACTCATTTTACTATTTTTTGATGGGATTCCTTTAGGTATTTTCTTACATACATCGATCACTGATCATTTGCAATATAGATATACTTATTATTATTCTTTGTCAACTAGATGGGTTTTTATATATTTATTTCTTGCTTAAATAACCCTGACTAAAACTTTCAGTATAATACTAATAGAAGCGCAGTGATGGACATTTTTTTCTGTGATCCAGTCCCTTAGAGGGAAAGTGGGTCTCAGGTCTTTTAACCATTCTTGTAATGTTAGCTTGCATTTTTCATACATGCCATTTATGCGGTTACAGGAAGTCGTCTAACAGGTTCCTGGCTTTGGACTCTGTTGTTTGTTGTTGTTTGGTGTTTTTAGAGATTTTATTATTTGAAAGACAGCCTGGATAGCTCAGTGGGTAAGCCTCTGCCTTCAGCTCAGGTTTATAAAGATGCAAAAACGGCCATGGGATGGCGCCCGCGCCTCTGGCCCGGCGTGTTCTGGGCAGGGAGCCTGCTTGGCCCCCACCACGACCACACCGTTACTCTGCTCTCTGCCTACTTGTTCTCACTCCTGTGTGTGTGTTCAAATAAATAAGATTTTTTTTTAAAAACAATTTTCTAAAAAGCTTTTAGTTATTTGAGTGAGAGACTCAGAGTGGGCGGATGGGATCGAGGGGGCTATGAGGGAATGGAGAAGCATGGGCCCTCCCTGCTGCCGCTGGGAGCATGACTCCATTCTCCTAATTCCCAGGACTCTCGAAGATCATTACTTGTAGGAGCGAGGTCAGATGCTTAACTAACTGAGGCCAACGACGGTGCCCTCCATTGGGCTGCCGTCCCTGTCAGTAGGGAGTCTGCTTTTCACTCTCCCTGCGTTACCATCCTCCATCTTTACCCGCAATAGCTCTATTCAATACAGAGGTGGCTTAGGGTGTATCCTTTGTAGACCTACAAGATATAAGGTCCCGCACCACTCCATTCAGCACCGCCTCTATGGCTCCTCTGTTCCATTCAAAAGTTAAAAGGCGCAAAGTCCTTATCATGGGCTAATGCCATCCTGGTTTCATAATCCTCTCGTCCTCCCAACTTACCGCATTTGCTCTTGTTCCCACTTTGTCCAGCCATAACTCAACCTCCATACTGCCAAACAACGCCAGGATTAGGAAAAACTAAGGTCCCCGACTCTCCAACCAACGGGTGGGGGACTTTTCTTTTACCACCTAGGGGTCCAGTTTGGCTCATGTCCTTTTTCCTTTCGCTTCCCAAAAAGTTCTTTGTGGTGTAGCTTTCACGCTTACACTGCAACCCTGCATTCATAAGGGGAGGGCGAGACAGCAACCAACCCACTCCACATGGAGCTTCTCCGATTCATTCCCCCTATTGTTTTGCCCCACCCCCCACACGCTCTTTTATGTTGCACTCGCATTATTTACGCTCCCCAACCGGCCATCCCTGCTAGTAGCGATCCATCCTTCCCCTTTGTAGATCATGAATCTGGTTATTTCAGCCATCCGAACCCACCCCCCCCCAACTGGTAAAAACCTCACATAGGGGAGGAGATTGTTTAGATATGCTTCACTAGACCCCTATTGTCCCTGAAGTTCCACTAGCACAGTGGCTGCACTCCTGACAGGTCGTTGGCAAGTAGCGAACACTGAAAATAAATGTATTAATTACCAGGTTGGGTTGTGGGGGGGGGGCGGGACAGAATGGGTAAGGGAGAGGATCCTGGCAATACACACGATGGCCTTTCAGGTTTTCATGAAGCGCAGGACGAGCGGGGTTAGGACTACGACCACACCCCCGAGACTACACACCAATTGACAAAAATAAAAAAACAATAGATATTTTTCACAGGCTGGGAGCATTCAACCCCCAGACTCTGGTGGAGGTCATCAGCATCACCTGGGTGGTGAGTATGGATTGCCGACATGAGTCAGAGGGCATATGCAGAGAAAACAAACAGAAGGGACCAATATGGACACCATATC